>NW_026879864.1:0-28771 GCF_032173495.1 Musca vetustissima
TTAATAAGTCAATTTAAACCCTGGGAACAAAATGATAATTAAATCATCCATTAAAGTGGCAATAGGGTTGTTCTTCAACATTTTTTATTTTTATTTAATAAATAGAACATATTAAATGTTTTAAAATATAACATTTTATTTAATTTATTCATACCACGTATGCGTTGAATTATAATAATACTATATTATTAAAAATATTCAAACAACTATTAACACAATTACCTTGAAAGTTAGACGAGCCACACAACATATAATTTAATTATGGTGAGCTGTGGGGCTGGTCTATAAAACTAAACGGCGAACAACAGAGCAAATATCCAGAGCAACATCTCATTTATGACAATTAGAATTATTAAAACTTTGAGATTAAAAATAATTATTTAAATTAAAAACAAACAACAATAAGAATGGAAAATCGAAAGAATAAAACTTCAAACTGACCTTTCGAGGCATGGGGTTCAGATATCGAAAACAAAATCTTTTATCGTTGCCGATTTTTAAATCCATATAATATTGAAAGTAAGGAAAAAATACCCATTAAAAAGAAAAAAAACTGAATTTTTACAAAATAAATACAAAAAAAAAAAAAAAATATATATATATATATATATATCAATATGAGCCCATGCAGAGCCCCATGTAGTGGTACATAATATTTTTGGTGTTTGGCATAATTTTCAACCGAATTGGCTTTAACATGATATTTCGGGATATCATCTTCCTGTCGATTTTTTTATTTGATTATAATTATTTATAATTAACGTTTGGACTTTTTTATTAATAATTATTATTAATAATTTTATTAACTGTCGTACTATAAATTTGTTCCATATGTATCAACCGAATTGGATAGGAACTTTTTGAAATTTTACCATTTTTATTTAATACCCTACACAACTACCACGTGGCTTTAACTTTCTGCGGATTTTTATTCCGAGCCTGGGCAATATTTCGCAATATTTGAACCATCTGGACCAACTAGAGGCCGACAATTATTACTAATGTTTAGTACAGCACTTGTAATTACTTGTCCAGATTCCCTCGAAAAAACACAAAAAATTAAGTTTTCGGTCCACTTCATCACAATATAATTATCTGATCGTCACCAAAAATTATAGGCGTTATCCTTGACCATAACTGGAACTTCATGGAAAATTTTAAAGCGATCAGCGCTATATTTCCGCCCTCTAGTATGGTAAAGGATTACTAAATAATATCTGAATACATAAGCACCTGTAAATGTTTAAGTGTAACTCCCACATATAATTGGTTTCAATTTAAAGGCCAACCACTGCCCTTGGATATACCAACAACTTTTCGGGTCTATGCCCTTCAGGTGTTAATCTATACGCCAAAGAATACAAATTTTGTAATTTTTCACACAAAAGTCAGGGTCCATTTGACCCCCTAAATATTGACCGATCCTTATCAAAGCAGGCATGCTTATTTTTTGGCCCGATCTCCTTCTCTACGTAAAAAAACATTTATTCGCGATGTTTGGGTCATAATTGCGGTCTCTAGGGCGACCAGAAAGAACGATAAAAATTAAGTATTTCATCCATTTCATCCCCAGATATTAACCGATCTTTACCAAAAACAATAGGGGTCTTCATTGGGCAGAACCCATCCTACATGCAAAATTTCGTGAAGATTGGTCCATAACTGTGGCCTGTATCGTGTTTACAAAATATAATGGACAGACGGACGGACACACATGTCTAGATCGACTCAGCTAGTCGAGATATGAGGATCGGTATACTTTAAGGTGGGTCTAGGACCAATATTTCGCGGCGTTACAAACTCTTGGGGCTGCACAAAGCTATAATACCCTGACAACATAGTTGTGTAGGGTATAAAAACCCTTAATAATTTCTCATGATGGGGGATATAAAAAATCGACTTGACCGTTGTTTTAAAAAAAAAAAATATATATATATATATCCTTTTTCGATAAAAATAAATTAAATATTTCTCTCTACCACAAAATTGTTTTCAATGTTCAAATTATTTGGTGCTTTTTTTTAAATTTTAAACAAAAGACCGAACAAATGCATATTTATTTCTCAAGCATTTAACTATGTCGACCACAAAATAATTACTTATAATGGTATGTAACTATATTTATAACTTTTCATTTTATTGTGGCTCTGCCTGCATTTATCTGAAAAGGAATTTAGAGCATAAAATCAAGAATATCCGACTCAGAGTCACTAACACTGCAGATGGCTGGTTTTCATTGTTGTAAAAAAGTTTTCTTGTTTATTTTAGTGTTTTTCCCCCACATAGTTTTGAAACTGCATTTTTTGTTTTGAAACCCACAATTGGCAAAAACTTTTCAGCATGTCAAACTAAACGAGAGATAGTATTTATGAGAAGGAAGTGAAATTCTTTTCCAACTCTTTTCCTCCGCATTGTATTCAGCTTTGTAGCATTCATTCGAAGGAATTCAAATAAATGTCGAAACGTTAAATTCTGAAGAATTTCTGCAATTGAAATTGGATCGGTATATTTTGTGGGTGAATTGTGAAGGTACAACTCCAGACATTTCGGTGTTCAGCAGAGATGTAAAGGGTAGGGTAAAATTTTTGATGGAGGACATCGGTCCACGCCTTCCTGTACCTCCCACACAAAATGGTCACGCGAACCGACTATCTTTGCGAGATTGAATACTTTTAATAAACCTACATCAAACCCAAGGATGGAAATCCTCGTTCCATTTTCTTTGGTAAATCTCAATAAAAAATCCAGCGTGTAATTACGTAGACCTTCGTAGACCTAGGGCTGCGGGTAAATAACTGTCGGCAACTGAAAATTTTCACTTGTTATTAAACCTTTTTATACCCTTCACCACACTGTGGTACAGTGTATTATGTCTTTGTGGATATGTTTGTAACAGGCAAAAGGAAACGAGATAGACACATGGTTCCTTTTGAGAATATGCATAGAATCAGTTTTTAAGTCGATTTATGGATGTCCGTCCGTCCGTCTGTCTGTCCATTTATTTTTGTGAACAAAGTACAGGTCGCATTTATGATCCGATTTGGATGAAAGTTGGCATAGACCACTTATTTGGCCCAAGGACGAACCCTATTGAAATTGGGAAAAATCGGTCCAGATTTAGATATAGTTTGTATATATATTTTCGTCCGATTTAATGTAAATTGTGTACCAAAGTCCCTATATATCTTTCGATTTACACGAAATTTGGCACAGCGTAATTAATTAGGTCTAGAATGATGTGTGTTAAGTTTCCTGAAAATCGATTCAGATTTCGATATAGCTCCCATATATATTTTCGTCCGATTTAAGGTAAATGGTGCACCAAAGTACCTAAATATCCTTCGATGTTCACGAAATTTGACATAGAGTACTGAATTGATACTATAATGATGTGTGCAAAGTTTCGTGACAATCGGTTCAGATTTAGATATAGCTCCCATATATATTTTCATCCGATTTAAGGTAATTGGTGCACCAAAGACCCTATATATCTTTCGATTTGCCCGAAATTTGACATAGCGTACTGAAGTGCGTCTATAATAATGTGTGCAAAGTTTCGTGAAAATCGATTCAGATTTAAATATAGCTCCCATATATATTTTCATCCGATTTTAGGTAATTGGTGCACCAAAATCTCTGAAAATCGTTCGATTTGCACGAAATTTGTCATAGCGTATTGAATTAAGGCTAGAATGACGTGTGCTATGTTTCGTGAAAATTGGTTCAGATTTAGATATAGCCCCCATATATATTTTCGTCCGATTTTATGTAATTGGTGTCCCAAAATCCCCATATATCTTTCGATTTGCACGAATTTTGGTATAGGGTACTGAATTAAGTCTAGAATGATGTTGCTAAGCTTCGTGAAAAGATCCATAGCTAGGCCGATTTACACAACGTACTGATGTAAAATAAATTAGTCTCTGGCGAGTTTCCCTGAAATCGGTTCAGATAAATCCTACATATGTTAGGATACATATGTAGAATATACCCAAAGTGGTGAAGCGTATCATATAGTCGGCCCATTCCGACTTTACTACTTTCCTTACTGGTTTGTCTTGTAAATATTCCTAAAAATATGTATATATGTTTTGTATGTGTCAAGCATTTGTGACACGCCTAACAGTTCAAGGTTAATGACGGTATTTATTTTATTATAATTTCTAAAGGCCATGTTAAAGTCAAGGTTCAGAGTATGGAATACAAAACACATATACAAGTATATATATATATATACGATGTCATCCATGATACAATGGCATATCACATACATACACACATGTACACACCTACATACCGACATTCTCTTTCATTCAAAAAAAAAAAAGTGAATTCAGCAGCGCTTAAAAAATATTTAACAAAGGACTCTTTTGTATGTTCGCTTCGGTATGCATTGCCGAACAATTCCAAACAAATACAAAAAACCTGAATTCCATTTCAATTGAAAACAATGGGAACATTTCAATGAAGTTTTTCATTTGCTAAACGCACATTTTTTTATAAAAATAAATGAAAAGCTTACATTCTTGTATACATAACTTGATATACCACAGACTCGATCAAGAGCGTGGGAGAGAGAGGGGTATAGAGGGGGTTTTTAGGACAACAATTGTTATTGCCCTTCAAGATTTGCATTTATTTTTTGTGGTTAAATGTACTGTGATTTATTAGAAATAGTATACAAATATAGTTTTGTAATGGATGAAACAAATTGAATACGGCGCACAGCGACTCAATACCATAGGGATATACGGTTCTTATATCGAATAGCGGAATTATATTTAAACCCATTTTACATCATTGTTAGAAACTTACAGTTATTTCATATGATGTGGTAGTATCATCTCCTTATATCTTTATTTGGTAGCAATTTAAAAATGTGGATCCTGGAGAGTTATTATCCTCTGTGAAAAGGAAGAACAAAATTATGGACAGGAATATTCGGCTAGGACCTTTAAATTATATATACATACGTATATATAACATACGTCATTGTTTCTGACGGGCCATCTCTGTTGCCCACTCTCGGAAAACCCAACCTACTATGAAAAAGCTAAGAAAAAGAAAACCAAACTCCCCTAATGTTGACTACACCCGCAAACGTATAAAGGACCACGATCTGCGCACGTTGTACAGAACAGGCTCAGTGTTCGCTTTGGCGGACGTACTCAGATTCACTCCAGTAGATGAGCGAATTGATATAATCCGTATAAAAGCGAAGTTCTTCTACATCAGTCTCATTTGCGCCCATGCTCCGACCGAAGATAAAGATTAACAGACCAAAGACATATTTTACGAGCGCCTAGAAACAGCATATGACCGTTGCCCTGGTCATGACATTAAAATTCTGCTAGGAGGTTTTAATGCAAAAATCGGAAGAGAAAATATCTTTGGCCCCACCGTCGGAAAATTCAGCCTTCATGAAGAAACATCCGACAACGGCATAAGGTTGATTGACTTCGCGGCAGCAAAAAACATGGTTGTTAGCAGCACCAGATTCAAGCATATCGATATACACAAGGCAACCTGGATCTCTCCTGATCAAGCAACGAGAAATCAAATTGATCATGTTGTCATAGACGGAAGGCATTCATCCAGTGTTTTAGACGTCCGATCGATCCGAGGAGCGAATATCGATTCGGACCATTACCTTGTGGTAGCCAAGGTACGCACCCGTCTTATTGTAGCAGCAAAGGTGCGATCTAACACAGCACGGAAACTCGACGTCGAAAAGCTGCAAACGCAACAGGTCTACTTCGCTCAACTTACCCATCTGCTTGAAGAAAGCACTTCTTGTCTCGATAATAGTATAGAAGCACAATCGCAAAGAATTGTCCACTCCCTACAAACTGCAGCAAAACCACCACCAAGAAACCCATGGTACGATCATGAGTGTCGTAATGCTACTGATGTGAAAAACGCAGCGTATAGGGCGACCCTGCAGACAGTAGCAATACGTAACTTGATGGAGAATTATCGGAAGAAAAGGAGAAACGCGTTTTCAGAAAAACGAAGAAAGAACAAGAAAAACGTGAGCGTGAGCAAATCGAGATGTACAGGAGTCAGAATAAGGTCCGGAAATTTTACCAACGAGTAAAACACCAAACCTGGTAACAGATACAGACAGCGTGTTGAAGATCTGGAAGGAGTATTTTGAAAAGCTTCTGGTACCAAATAATGGCGTTGAAGAAGATACCCCAGAACCAATAAGAGATGATGGCATAGAGTGTATACCACCTAGCCAAGATGAGGTCATAAAAGCAATTAATCTGCTCAAGAACAAAAAAGCAGCAGGAGCCGATGGGTTACCAGCCGAACTATTCAAGACTGGTGGCCAGATGCTGGTCAGGAACATGCATCAGCTGATTAGTACAACTTGGATAGATGAATGCATGTCCAATGATTGGAACCTCAGCATCCTGTGTCCCGTGCACAAAAAAAGAGACAAGACGATATGTGTCAACTACAGTAGAATAATTCTCCTTCCCATCGCATATAAAGTGCTATCCAGTGTACTGTGTGAACGATTGAAGCCAATAGTCAATGACATCATTGGACCATACCAATGCGGCTTCAGACCTGGCAAATCCACCAGATTTTCACTCTGCGCCAAAACCTGGAAAAGATCCACGAAAAACACATCGTAACATACCACCTATTTGTCGACTATAAAGCCACATTCGACAGTCCTATCGGTTCAGAGGTGTTTAAAGCCATGTCTGCGTTCGGCATTCCTGCAAAATTAATAAGGCTATGCAGGATAACTTTAAGTGACACAAGATCAGCAGTTAAAGTAGCAAAGGACCTATCGCAGCTCTTCAATACTGTACGAGGATTCAGACAGTTGGTGACAGTTTGTCGTGTGATCTTTTTAACATCCTGCTGGAAAAGGTCATACGATACGTAAAGGTGAACAGAAATGACACTCTATACACCAAACAACACATGTTACTCGCCTACGCCGATGACATCGTTATAATGGGTCGAACATTGCGAGCGGTAACATCCACCTTTGAACAAATTGAAAAGGAGTCTGCCAAAGTGGGTCTGGCAGTAAACGGCGAGAAGATCATGCTGATGGTATCAACGCTCAAGACGTCCAGTAGACTCGGACCAACTGTGGAACTTGAGAACTACAGCTTCGAGGTAGTTAAAGACTTTATATACCTTGGTACCGCCATAAATAAAACGAATGACATCAGTTTTGAAATTCGGAGAAGGATTGTGATGGCCAACCGATGCTACTATGGTCTGAGCAAACAACTCAAAAGCAAGGCCACCACCCGCCAGACCAAACTCACACTTTACAAGACGCTGATACTACCCGTGCTATTATATGGATCAGAAGCATGGGTACTTGCGCAAGCAGATGAGGCAGCTCTTGGGGTGTTTGAAAGACAAATTCTCCAAAAGATCTACGGGCCGATCTGCGTCGACGGTAAATATCGGCGTCGAATGAACCAAGAGCTCTACAATTTATACGCGGACATCGACATAGTCAGTCGTATTGAGCTGCAGCGACTACGATGGCTAGGCCATGTTGTGCGGATGAATGAGAATGCCCCAGCTCAAAAGGCATATAAAAACGAGCCTACTGATGGTTCCCGTAGAAGGGGAAGGCCACGAATTAGATGGAAAGACCAAGTAAAAAACAACATATTGGAATGTGGTCTTCCAAATTGGTGGATTTGCACACAAGACCGACGCGCTTGGAAATCTGTTTAAAGCTCGGCTTATGGAACAACCGTTCTGTAACAAGCCAGCTAATAAATGTACCGATTCCAACATACTGGCCAACTCGACCCAATGACCAAGAATATGGTGTGTCCGGGAATATTTCAAGGTGTTGAAAACAGATTACTTCACCTTATGGTGAAGAGTATACAAGAAAAGTTAATAAAAAAAAGAAAATTAATTTATTAATAAAAAAAGGAAAATTACTAAATCTCATTAAATATTTTTTTTTTTATGAAATATACATTTTACGAATCCGTAATAAAATGTAATCTAAAATTTTGTAAAATCACTTTTATATACACAATACATACTCTTCTCCACATTAAAGATTTAAAAATAAACATGTATTTATATATATAGCCAATCAAAGTATCTTAACAATATATATGAATAACAAACTGTGTGACAGAACGACAGGTCTATTGTGGTCAACAAGACCGGACATTTGTGTTCTACCATAAATGTTGGTCAAAATCATGTTGTTATTCGGTGTGTCAGTTAAACTTGCTGTCGTTATTTCTGTCTCCAAGAATATACATACATATACATATATTTTAGAAAATAGACAATAGAAAAAAAAACGAAAATAAAATGGAATGGAATCAATGGGCTGGTTTAAAGGCTTTGTTGATGAAGGACAAAGCAATTAACTAAATATGTATTCAGTTATGTTGCTAACAATAAAACTGCACGGCCAAACACTACAATGCAAGCACATCCGGTGGCTAGTATATCTTTCTAAGTCATATCTAGGAGACAGTGGTCAGCATATATGTGCATATTTAAAAAAATAAAAATTCTTGTCTAAATATGTCAAGTCTTCTCAAATATACACCAATTATGCAGAATCATTTTTTCTAATTTTTATATTAGTTATCAATATCGCTAATACACCTATACGCCGACCACTGATTACTTTTTTTGTGAACTTTCCCGAATATTCGTTACTTCATGTAATTCTTCTATTTGAAGACCAAAAATAAATAAGTCTCCAAGTCATAGTCCTTTGGAGCAATGTTGTTAATATTGTTGGATTTTATTTTTTTCTATTTTTCGTTATTTCTTCGACATTAATCCATGCACCCCAGCTAGAATTCTGTGTTGGTATGAACACAAAAATTTCACAAATGAATTCACTTTATTTACATGACTGTGCTATTCTACATTTTGGGTTAAAGAGGACAGAGGATACTAAACCTGACGAACGGTAGTTAAAAGTTCTGAAATGACATTACAGAAATGTGGCAACAAGCATGATGCAGTAGAGATGTATTTTTAAAAAGACGGATAGACATACAGAAAAGGCGTCGTTTGTGGATATCCCAAAAAAGCTCTCAATATTTAAGCAAATTATTTTGCAACAATGATAATACTCCTGGTATGTTTGTAGTAACCCCAAATAAAGATACAGCTATATTTTCGGTATTTCGAAGATTAAGCAGGTCCCACGTTGGGCGCCAGTGATTCGTTTCGTTGTAAGCCCTCATAAAAGATAACACCAATTTATTTATTATTATTTTTTTTATAAATGTAAGCCTGGATTTTTATTGTTGTGTTCAAAGTTAGTTAAGGGTCTTCTTACAATTTCACTCTCCTTTTATACAAATTCCGCATCGATAAAAGTTGTAACCAGTAAGGAAAGCAGTAAAGTCGGACGGGGCCGACTATATGCAGTGTTGCCAATTTAGCACTTTTAGTGCTAGATTTAGCACTTTTCGAAGTCATTTAGCACCAAAAAAATTCGTCTAGCATCTAGCACTTTTTTTAGCATTTTTATTTATTGCTGGCATTTTTTACAATTTTCCATATTACACAAACAAAAATGTCGTTTTTTGATTTCATATTGAAATTTGTGTATGTTTCATCCGGATCAGTATACTCAGACGGGGTCAACCATAATTTTCTGCTAAACTAATTCCATAGTCAGTGAAAAATTCAGCCTTAGTCTTAGTTCATTTGACCCGCTTAATAATCGAATGATAAATGATACACTTGTTGGTTAACTTCATTCCCTAAATAAAGATGTCGCACTTTATCGTAAAATTTCATGGCTATCAGGACGACATTTTCGTCCTCTAGTGTGGTTATAGACATGTTAAGCAGTATTAAATTTTTATTAATTTTTTATGTAGGAGAGACTGGGGCCCTTCGGCATCGGGGCACCTTCGGCAATCGCGTTTTCGATATGAAGCTCTCACCGTACATCACTAGTTTCGATACATAGGTATCTAATATCGAAATAAATAATTGTCAAAAGTTTGAAATTTCTAGCTAATAAACTTATTTAGATGCACTGGTTTTTGTATTTTTACAGATGTTTTTGTAATATTTCCATACCATTTTGTAAGTATTTCGTGTATAAAACTCTTCAAATTTTATTTCAATATTATTAGAAAGTGGATAATTACGATGTGTATTATTATAGAAATATTTAAAAATATAATGTTTTTACAAGACAGATAGAAAAAATAAAAAAAAGCTATAAAAAGTACATTCGGGGTAGATTCGGCATTTTAAAGTGGGGCACATTCGGCCATATACAGATAGTGTAATACTATTTCCTTAAAAAGTTTTTGAGTTCGTCTTTAAAAATAATCCTTTAATATGGTTCGAAATTACATATATAAGACTAAACATGCTTGTATTGATGACAATGCTATAGAAAAAACCTATTTCTGATTTTGTGTGCGACCTTGACATTTCAACGTCCGCCGCTAGAAAATATATCCCTAAAATTCAAACATTGTGTCGCGTATTAAAACCAAATAGACCCTTTAGAAGATCTGAATTTCAACCAGACTGATAGCGATGATAATTGCCAGGCTATGACTATGTTGCCGAAGCTACCCCGGGTTGGGGCACATTCGGCGAATTTGATTTTTTTTCAAAACTGTAAAAATTTGTAACTAATACTAATTTTGTATATCCTTTTGGTACTAGTTTTTATAATTAAGTGTCAGAGGACAATAATCAGCCATAAAGTTTTTATATATGTTGTATATGTACTGAGATATAGAGCTCTAAACAAAAAGTGCCGAAGGTGCCCCAGTCTCCCCCTATTCCTTCACACCAAGTACACTTATCAATATATTTAGTATCTTGAATACATTGTCATTTTCTCCGGTCTAAATTCATCTGCATTAAATGTATATCTTTGTTCATAAATGGGACCCCTAGAGCGACTAGAAAAATAAATGTTTAAGGAAGATTTAAGATTTAACATATATCATTGGTCTAAACCCGATACGTGCATAACAATAATTTTTTAGGTAATAGGTACCTCATTATTAATAAGTTTTTTAATAAAAAATTTTAGCACTTTTTTCTGGCATTTTTCTAAATTTTTTAGCACTTTTTGGCATTTTTTGAAACAAAATCTAGCATTTTTGTTCAGTAAAGTTTTGGCAACACTGACTATATGATACCTTTCACAACTTTGGGTATATTCAACAGATGGATCCTAACAGACGTCGCATTTTTGACGGACCAATAAAAGGAAATTGGATACACAAACATGTCATTCTGCAACCTCTACTATTTTGTTTCATTTTGTCAGATATATAGTTGCTTCTTACAATGGGAAAAATTATGTAAGTCAATTTAAAGCAAATATCAATCGAACACCCGTTGATTATTTGGATAAATATCTGATAAACCTCCTCATGCTTATGTTTAGTGCACCATTTACATAAAATCGGGAGAAAATATATATGGTAGCTCTATCCAAATTTGAACCGATTTCAACAAAACTTTCCACATGCTAAGTTATATTAACTACAGTTCATTGTACAAAATGGTGTGGCAATCGGACAAAATTTGGGTCTTTAGTTCATAATTTACATAAAATTGGAAGAAAAATATGTCGGAGTTATGTCTAAATCTGAACCGAATCTTAGCACACATCATTCTAGACATAATTCAGTACACTATGCCAAATTTCGTGCAAATCAAAAGATATATAGGGATTTTAGTGCACCATTTACATTAAATCGGAGCAAAATATATATGAGAGCTATATCTAAATCTAACCCGATTTTCAGGAAACTTGACACACATCATTCTAGACCTAATTCAGTACACTATGCCAAATTTCGTGCAAATCGAAAGATATATAGGGACTTTGGTGCACCATTTACATTAAATCGGACGAAAATATATATGGAAGCTATATCTAAATGTGAACCGATTTTCAGGAAACTTAACACACATCATTCTAGACCCAAATCATTAGGCTGTGCCAAATTTCGTGCAAATCCAAAGATATATAGGGACTTTGGTGCACCATTTACATTAAATCGGACTAAAATATATATGGGAGTTATGTCTAAATCTGAACCGATTTTCGGGAAACTTAACACACATCATTCTAGACCCAAATCATTAGGCTGTGCCAAATTTCGTGTTAATAGATGGATATATAGGGACTTTGGTGCACCATTTACATTAAATCGGACGAAAGTATATATAGGAGCTATATTTAAATCTGAACCGATTTTCAGGAAACTTAACACACATCATTCTAGATCCAAATCATTAGACTGTGCAAAATTTCGTGCAAATCGAAAGATATATAGGGACTTTAGTGCACCTTTTACATTAAATCGGACGAAAATATATATGGGAACTATATCTAAATCTGGACCGATTTTCGGGAAACTTAACACACATTATTCAATACCCAAATCATTAGGCTGTGCCAAATTTCATGCAAATCGAAACATATATAGGGAATTTGGTGCTCCATTCACATTAAATCGGACGAAAATATATATGGGAGCTATATCTAAATATAAACCGATTTTTAGGAAACGTAACACACATCATTCTAGACCTAATTCAGTACACTATGACAAATTTCGTGCAAATCGATAGATATATAGAGACTTTGGAGCACCATTTACGTTAAATCGGACGAAAATATATATGGAAGCTATATCTAAATCAGGACCGATTTTCTCGAAACTTAACACACATTATTCAAGACCAAAATCATTAGGCTGTACCAAATTTCGTTCAAATCGAAAGATATATAGGGACTTTAGTGCACCATCTACCTTAAATCGGACGAAAATATATATGAGAGCTATATCTAAATCTGAACCGATTTTCGGGAAACTAAACACACATCATTCGATACCTAATTCAGTACACTATGCTAAATTTCGTGCAAATCGAAAGATATATGGGACTTTAGTGCACCATTTACGTTAAATCGGACGAAAATATATATGAGAGCTATATCTAAATCTGGACCGATTTTCTTGAAACTTAATACACATTATTCAAGACCCAAATCATTATGTTGTGCCAAATTTCGTGCAAATCGAAAGATATATAGGGACTTAAGTGCACAATTTAACTTAAATCCGACGAAAATATATATGAGAGCTATATCTAAATCTGAACTGATTTTTCCCAATTACAATTTCAATCCAATTCGGATCATAGATGCGACCTGTACTTTGTTTACAATTTAACATCGACAGACAGAGGGACGGACATGCATAAATCGACTTAGAAAGTGATTCTACGCATATTTTCAAAAGGAACCATGTGTCACTTCACCATAATATTGGCATTCAAAATATCTAAAGATAATGAAGACCCATAGGTAAAAACTCAAGTTATGATAGTAACTCGAACAATAATGAGATGCATTACATTCTCTAAGTACCGAATAGTGAGTTTCGATACTGAGACAAAATACCAAATTACAGCCAATTCGATTGGGAAAACGTGTTCAAAATCCTCAAAATATCGAATATTGGTGGCTGCTACACCAGAAGGTCGATATATGCGATATATGCCATTTGTAATACCGAACATTCTAGGAGCTCTATTTTAAATATTGCAATCTCTATCGCGATTTTAACAGACCTCCGAAAATGGACTTCAGCAATTTAATAAAATATCTGCATTTTTAAGATACCAAACGCATATTCCAATATAAATGACTGTAATTGGCATTATATGCTATTAGTGGAAAGTTCTCGATATTTTTTTATTTTTTATTTTTTTTTTTTTTTTTGACATAGCCCCCCATATAATGACACCGTTCCTTATGTATTTTTATGGCTATGGGCGCATTTTCCAAACGAAGTTGTTATTGTTTACCATTCTGGATTATTGACCAAGAACTTTTTGGCAGAAATTTATCATAAACTTCCAGCCTCATCTTCGGGATATTTAAGGGTTTAGGCGTATATTCCAACCAGAGTGAATGTAAATTGTCATTCCGGGTTGTTAGAAGGTATATCATTAATTCACATGAACATTTTCAATATATGTTCATTGACGTAGCCACCTCATTGGCTCATTTCCCCGCCTAAGTAAATATAATTTAACATTATGGGTTGCTGGTGGTTAAAAACGCATTAGCGAACATTTTTCATATCGAAACATCTTTGCAGAATGTGATATATATAGGAATGAAATCCACTTTAGGTGGTTGGAAGGTCCTAGACGCTTTTTCCCATCGAAGTGAAATTGCAAGTTCTATATAGGCCCATGCTTCGACTTTGCCCACTTTGAATTGACATTATATGTTGCTAGGGAATAAAAAAACGTCCACATAATTTTAGGTTGTTTTATGGTATTTATTATATAAAATCGATGATCTCTACTCTATTGAAGATGTAGTTGTCTATTATATTGAAGTTGGGTTATCCTATTCTAAAGAAGACTTGGACTTTAAACCATAACGAAAATTTGGACTTCCATACATTAAAAGTGTATATTGCCTTTTATCTTCTTTACATAATAGAATATGGCATTGTCATCTTTGTTGTGTTCTATTCGATAGGTGGCAAAGTTTTGAACTCTATAGGGAAGTTGTTCTAAAAATTCTATATAAGATTTACATTTGTTGTATAAAAATCATAATAAATTGTTCTGTTGAATATTTGTACTTTTATTCTATAAAAGTCGAGTTTTATTTTCTAAACGAATTGTTTATCAATTTATGAAATTATATAATTAAATAAAAATACGTTATAAAATAAAAACACTTTAACAAAAAATTTTAAAGAATAATAATATTTAATCAAATTTCTGTTTAACATTCGTTGCAGATATTATAATTCGAGTTGTTTTTTTTTAGAAGCGTCAACATAATTAAGCTAATCAAGACTTTCAGGCCATGTTGAGATTTCATTCACTTGCAAATGGAGGCCAATTAACACAGATTTTAATTATTTTATTTGTTTATTTATGTTGGAGCTTACATAGTAGACACAAACAAATAAAGCACACAAATATACACACACAAAGACAAGTGGCAACGAGGTTGGTTTAATATATAACGAAGAATGAATGTCAAATGTAATGTCACAAAGGTTTTAAAGTTAAATGCATATATACATATATACATATATATATATAGTATATATATATATATACATACTATATCGTCAATGTAGTCTGTCATACAAAAAAAAATACATTATATGACAGATTGCCTTGCACAATGAATGACATTTCTTCCGCTACGACAGATTTGTAAATACAAAAGAGTGACAATGAAATAAATAATTTGTATTGAGGATTATATAATATTCTGAGCCAGAATAATATTATAGGTCGAAACTGGAAGGTATTTTTTGAGGAAGACTGGAAGAACTTCTAATAGACATATGGAAGATATATTTATTAATGGCTGGAAAGTCTTCTCAAAGAAGACCAAATGGTATCTATATTTATGACGGGAAGTTCTCTTCATAGAATTTTGGAAGGTCTCTTCAAAGACAGAGAAGTCTGGAACCAATAGAGAACAGAAAGGCATTCTTTAACAAGACTAGAAGGTTTTCTTAGAGGACACATAAATGGAAGGTTTTTCAAAGAAGACTAAAAGGACTATTCTTGGAAGTTTTTTTTTTTTTGTTTTTGAAAGTTGAAATGACTTTTTATACCCTCAGCTTGAGGGCTCCTTTGTTTAGCACGATCATTGAAGAAGAGAGTAACCTATTATATCCTAATTTTTCACGTGGAAATAGTTGTCCCATACTTAAATAAAATTCGAAGATGGAGACAATCTGCGCCTCTCCTACGAAATTCTTAAGATTTTGAAGAACAAAATTATGAACAGATTATCCGACAACTTACATCACATAGGGTCAAAATTTTAAAAATTTACAAATTCAATATAAATGTAAAAGGGAACCTGATTTAAATCAAATTTTGCGTATCGTAAAATTTTAAAAAATTTAACTCAAAATCTCAAAATGTTGAAAACATTGAGTTAAATTTCATTCATAGTAGTGGAGAGGGGACACCTTTCAACGTGGGGCACCTTTGAACAGCGTTCATAAAATCTTGGTTTAACATTTTTCCGACCCGCAATCACATTCTTATACTCTCACCGCACAGTGGTACAGGGTATTATGTCTTTGTGCATATGTTTGTAACAGGCAAAAGGAAACGAGATAGACACATGGTTCCTTTTGAGAATATGCATATAATCACTTTCTGAGTCGATTTACGCATGTCCGCCTGTCCGTCCGTCCATGTATTATTGTGAACAAACTACAGGTCGCATTTATGATCCGATTTGGATGAAATTTGGCACAGGTCACGTATTTGGCCCAAGGGCGAACCCTATTGAAATTGGGAAAAATCGGTTCAGATTTAGATATAGCTCCCATATATATTTTCACCCGATATAGGCACCAAAGTACCTATATATCATTCGATTTGCACGAAATTTGGCATAGCGTACTGAATGAGGTCCAAAATGATGTGTGCTGAGTTTCGTGAAAATCGGGTCAGATTTAGATATAGCTCCCATATATATTTTCGCCCGATATAGGCACCAAAGTACCTATATATCATTCGATTTGCACGAAATTTGGCATAGTGTACTGAATTAGGTCCATAATGGTGTGTGCTGAGTTTCGTGAAAATCGGTTCAGATTTAGATATAGCTCCCATATATATTTTCGTCCGATTTAAGGTAAACGTGGCACCAAAGTACCTATATATCTTTCGATTTCCACGAAATTTGGCATAGCGTACTGAATTAGGTATAGAATGATGTGTGTTAAGTTTCCTGAAAATCGGTTCAGATTTAGATATAGCTCCCATATATATTTTCGTCCGATTTAATTTAAATGGTGCACCAAAGTCCCTATATATCTTTCGATTTGCACGAAAGTTGGCACATCGTAATCAATTAGGAATATAATGGTGTGTGTTAAGTTTCCTGAAAATCGGTCCAGATTTAGATATAGCTCCCATATATATTTTCATCCGATTTAATCTGAATGGTGCACCAATGTCCCTATATATCTTTCGATTTGCACCAAAGTTGGCACAGCGTAATGAATTAGTTATAGAATGGTGTGTGTTAAGTTTCGAACGAAGCTATATATGGGAGCTATATCTAATTCTGAACCGATTTCAATAAAACTTGGCGTGTATCAGTCTAGACGTAATTCAGTGCTCCGTGCAAAATGTTGTCTCAACCGGAAAAATATTGGGAGTTTGGTGCACCATTTACATAAAATCGGACGAAACTATATATGGGAGCTATATCTAAATCTTAACCGATTTTCCCCAATTTCAATAGGGTTCGTCCTTGGGCCAAATAAGTGACCTGTGCCAAATTTCATTCAAGTCAGATAATAAATGCGACTTGTACTTTGTTCACAAAAATACATTGACGGGTGGACAGACGGGCGGACGGAAATGCATAAATCGACTCAAAAAGTGATTCTATGCATGTTCTCAGAAGGAACCATGGGTCTATTTCGATTCCTTTTGTCTGTTACAAACATATGCACAAAGACACAATACCCTGTATCACAGTGTGATGAAGGGTAGAAAAAGGGTTTGAAAATTTTGAAATAATAGAATTGAGCCTTAACTTTTGGGAATCAGCTTCGAAATCATTATTAACATAATATTGATGTGACGTGAAAGCCACCGTGTTGGTGAGTATTTAAAAACAACAGAAATATCTGTACCGAAATGTACCGAAAAAATAATAATTAATATCTTAACTGAATTTATCATTCTGATCGGAAATACTGAATTCTGAATTGGCATAGGACAATACGTTTAAACTATGGCAAATTCATCCATTCGTAACGACAGCGGGGGATGGCGATCCATTTCATATTGTATGTTTAAGCACTTATAATGCTTTTAACTGAGAATAGTTTGCTATAATTTAGAAATAGTGCTAAATATGTCATTGAGGTGCTATTGTATTTTTGACTTCCAAATAGTGCTAAAATTAGTACAATTGTACCAACTTTTGCATCCCTTTTATTTTTAAAATGCAGTAAAAAGTGCATTTTTCGTTGATCGTACCATGCTCATTTTTTTATGGATGGTGTGTATTCACATCTTCGTTATTCAGTCAAATTTTGAAAACGGTATCTGTAACCGTTCTTAAGATAAACGCATATTACATGTTCAGAAATTTTGAGGTATGTTTACTATTGATGCTATAATTCCGCATCCACGCGGAATTTTAAAAGTTTATATAGCCTATGTTACTTTCAGGGCATGCCCCGACATACAGTGTAAATCTCATCTCATCTGTTCTGCGGTTTTGGCGTCTAACGGTAACATACAAACAAACAAACAAATTTTTTTCTATTTTATATATGTATATAGAAGATATATTAAATAATCATTAATAAGAGCAAATACTTAAAACCCTAAATTAATCTATGGCAACCACCTGATTTGATGAAGACATTGCTGTTTATATACATTACTAAACATTAATAAGGGCAAATACAGAAAACTCTAAAACCTAGAATCTGTTACCCATTCCACGTATTATCTCCATTTCCATTATTAAACCAAGGCAACTACAATTGGGTTTTGTAGGTTTCAACATTTTCCTTCCACTTTCTTTTCATTTGTTTTTTTTTCTGCGTAAATAATTTATATGACCTCAAAATTGTTTTTTTTTTTCATTCATGAATATTCTCTTACATATGTGTACATATGCATATATGTACATACATATCAGCATGTAAATGTGTACATAGAAAATATGTAAATTATTGAACCCATATGCCTATCCGCACCAGCAGTTTGCTAATGTTTTCATAAATTCCAATTTTATTGATGTAGATTTCAATTTATTTATGATTATTTATAGATGGATGCCGTTAGCATATTTGCCATGGCATTAACATTGTCTAATGTAAAAAATATTCGATTTTGCATATGTGTGCATGTGTTTGTATGTCTGGTTGTTGGGTATATATATTAATGGAAAATATGATATTTACATGGTTAAACAAATGTGGGATAAGTTAGGTTAGAACAATATGTCATACATTGATATTTCAGTGCTATACCTTCAGGATGGGAATTAGAAGCAAAGTTTTGAAATAGCTTAGCTTAATTATGGAAACTGTTAAACCATATTGATTTCTATATATTTGTATATGTTTCTTGTATTCGTCTACATTTTACTATGGTATCCTGGTCTCCTGATTAACCAACCATTAACATATATGTTTAAAATATAATGAACACTGCAGTATCTATATATGTTCTGCTTCAGTTATTTTAATCAATTAGACACTTCCTACGATATGTTTACTATAAATGATAATAGTAATTAAAAATTATCTCATTATCCTGTTACAACATTTCGACGCTGCACATTTTTCATAATAGTTTATCGCAATGTTCGTGTGAAAGTTCCCTACGACCTTTGACATTCACATTGAGTTTGTTGTTGGTGTTGTAGTGTTTTTTTCAAGCAAATCTGATTACAAGGACATAATATCAATGAAAATACCTTGAACTGGCCCTGAACTGGCAAACACAGGTCTGCCGAGAATCGACATGTAAGTCATGTTTAAGCAAGTAAACACATCGCCAGACGGTCAGACGGGCCAAACGTTTTATACCCTTCACCATCAGGTGGACATTCCAAATTGGGGTATATTTATATGGGGTCTATATCTGAGCATGACTCTATATTGGTACTTTTTAGTAAGAAAGATTTATCAACAGAGTCCCTCAAAATATCGATCCTCAAAATATCGGAAATTGTGGATTTCGTGATACGGTTGCTATATCAAAACGTGGATCGATATTAATGAATGGCGTTAAATATGGCCGCTATCCTAAAAATCAGTTATTTTTTTGTAGAAAAAAATCTTCCCAGTGTGAACTCGAAATAATAAATTGAAGCTGATTAGTTTGGAAATTGTGCACAGAAACATCAAATAACGGAATATAGCTATATATGTGTTAAATTCCAAAACTCTATCTTCAACCAGTGAGCGGAGCAGTATAGTCGGACGGGGCCGACCATATGATACCCCACACAACTTCCATGAACATCTAACTTTCTGTGGCACCACATTCTGAGCATGGACAATATTTCGCGATGTTGACCCACTAGAGGTCAACAAATATTACTACTATTCAGTACAGTCCTTCTAATTACTTGTCCAGATTCCCTTCAACGTGGGTTGTTTTGTGATGTTCGGCTTTCAATTGTGGACTGTAGATCGACTCGAAAAAAATACCTTTTCGGTCCACTTCATCCCAAGATTATTATCTGATCATCACCAAAAATTATAGGCATTGTCCTTGACCATACCTGGATACTAGTGAAAAATTTCAAAGCGATGAGCGCAATATTTCCGCCCTCTAGTGTGGTAATGGGTTACTAATAATATCTGAGTACGTAAGCACCTGTAAACATTTAAGTGTAACTCCCACATCCGAGTACATACGTCAATAAAATTGGTATCAATTTAAAGGTCAACCACTCCTCTTGGGTATACTATCAACTTCCCGGGTCTAAATCCTTCAGGAGTAAATCTATACGCTACAGGATACAAATTTTGTAATTTTTCACACAAAAGTCAGGGTCCATTTGACCCGTTAAATATTGACCGATCTTTATCAAGACAGGCATGCTTATCCTTTGCCCGATCCCCTTCTCCATGCAAAAATTCACGGTGTTTGGGCCATAATTGCGGCCTTTGGAGCGACCAGAAAAACCGACAAAAATAAAGTTTTTGGTGCATTTCATCCCCTAAATATTAACCGATCTTTACCAAAAACAACAGGCGTCTTCATTGGCCGGAACCCACTCTACATGCAAAATTTCGTGGAGATTGGTCCGTAACTGTGGCCTGTATCGTGTTTACAAATTATAATGGACAGACGGACGGACACACATGTCTAGATCGACTCAGCTAGTCGAAATATGACGATCGGTATACTTAAAGGTGGGTCTAGGACCAATATATCGCGGCGTTACAAACTTTTGGGGCTGCACAAAGCTATAATACCCTGACAACATAGTTGTGTGGGGTATGATTTCAACATTTTTTAGCATAAGAATCAAACATATCTGACCTGCACTAACACAAGGTAAATTAGTGTTATCTGATCTTTTATATGAGAATACCCTTTCTTAGTATTCTTTACTCTATCACCGTAGAATATGTCTTCCATAAAAAGACTTTATCGTACTGTATAGAAACATGCCTTCTAGTCCAATAAATATAATTTTTTTCTTAAAACTCAAAAAAGAAAAAAAAAAGAAAAAAATAATAAAAAATTTTTTCTAGCCTTCGGATGAAGAATACTTTGTGAATTTGAGATTCTGAAGCAGAATGTTTTATGGAAGAAGACCTTATTTTTCTAAAGATGAGAACTTTTTGGTCGTCTATAGAAGAACACTAGCTGGGCCTGGGACAGGTCTTCTATAATTGAAACTTAAAAATTTCTATTGAAGCATTAATAGAAATCATTTGAAGCATTAATTAGAAATAAGTAGAAAATTTACCCAAGCTATGGTAGCTAAGTGGTCATGCACCTCGGAAATTTCTGCAACTAATTGTATGTGTGACTGCCTATGTGTTCGCATGTATATGACATACATACACATTTGTTATTGAGTGATTACTTTTGTGTGGATTTTCATAAAAGTAATCAACAATTAATTGGATAAGCGTGTTTGTTTTAGCACAAAAAGCTGACAGCAATTAATTTCGAAATTCGATTGTATGACTTTTAATATCCTATCAAATATTGACAGATAGTGTCCGGTGCCAAAGAGGCCAGTCCGTGGCAATGAACACGTGTGAGATAATCATAATATATACCATTGGTTAATTTTATATCATTAAAAAAATCAATAGAATTATATTTTCATTTGAAACCTTTTTTACTTCCCAAACTGTGTTGAAAGTAAAATAAAATAAAAAATGAAAAAAAAAATAAAAATTCGAAAAAGTATGCAATTCCCGGAAAAATGGCGTGATAGTAATAAAAAAGCATGCTTTGAAATCTGATAGTTCTTTAAGAATAAGTCCTTAAAAATACTCGCTTATAAATAAGTTTGTGCTTAAACAAATTCTCGAAAAATGCACTATTGTATCTCAGATTGCCCTGGAGGAAATAGTCTCTTAAAATCCACAATTTTAAGTCTGATAGCGCTTGAAGAAATATCCTTTAACTAGTAAAAAAGTGTCAGTCGGCTCCAAATTGTTGGAAAGGGATTTGGTCTAAAGACACATGGGATGTAAAACCAATATTTCGATGAGGCACATTTTTATACCCTACACAACTATGTTGTCAGGGTATTATAGTTTTGTGCAGCCCCAAGAGTTTGGGGGTCCTAGACCCACCTTTAAGTATACCGATCGTCATATCTCGACTAGCTGAATCGATCTAGACATGTGTGTCCATGAAATTTTCCATGAGGTTCCAGTTATGGTCAAGGACAACACCTACAATTTTCGGTAATGATCAGATAACAATTCGGGATGAAGTGGAGCGTAAACTTTTTTGTTTGTTTTTTGTTTCGAGTCGATCTATAGGCCACAATTGTAAACCGGACATCACAACACCACAAACGGTGAAGGGAATCTGGACAAGTAATTAGAGGGGCGTTTGTACTGGATATTAGTAATATTCGGAAAATATGTCATTGTAAGCAAGTGGTGCTGTTGAACTCTAATCGGAAAAGAGGGTGCAAATATCAAGAAATATTGCCCAGGCTCGGAATAAAGATCCGCCGAAAGTTAGAGATACGTGGTAGTTGTGTAGGGTATCGTATGGTTTACCATATCAAAGGTGATATGCCATCATTAGCCATAAGCATGAGGTTGTAAAAATTGAAGCTAAGAGGTTTAAAATTCCTTACAAAATTACCAACAATTCATAACAGAAATGTTCTTTTAATATTCGAGAAGGATGGTATGATTATATATTCCCAAAAAAACTCATTAATAAATATGGTAATTCTTGACGAAATACTCTCTAAAATAACCCACATCCAAATGTCTGTTTTTTTTTTTCTTAATTAGATATCGAAATTTTGCCTAGGAAATAACAATATTTAAAATAACCTCCAGCTTTTGTAAACATGTACATAAAATTCTACCTAATCAGCCATTTGTTTGTTTTCAATGTAATTACGATACTCATGTACTGCTACCGAATACCATAATTAAAATGTCAAATATCACACAAAATGGGAATTGCTACGAAAAAAAAAAACAAACTAACCGACAAAAACCCAACACCAAACGCGTGTCACGCCACAATTATCCTTGTGAAGCAACAACGCTTCGTTGTAGTTCTTATCCACAGGTTGTTGTTTTTATGCTTTTAGCTTACATTCGTACCGAATGAATACTTGTCTCCGTGCATTCGGCTGTTAAAAATCGTGTAATACACTCACTCACACGCACACTCACCCACATAGAGTTGAATGTGCATGCAAAGCTTAACTCTTAATTAAGTTTATATAAAATTTAACGCCAAGCTGGATTTCTCGACGTGAGTGTGGAAGGAAGGTGTTCTCGAAGATCCATCATGTGCTTACCTACTGGCATGTTTAGCTTCGAAGTAGCGTAGTGTTGTCGAGTTTGTTGGCGGTGTATTTCTGTTAGGAGAAATCATAAATGTTGATTATTAACTATTCCAACACTTGAGTGACATAGCTAGAACAGCTCGTCTGAAGTGAGGCAACTACATTTGAGCGTAAAGTGTGTTATTTTGATTGCACATAAAATATTTTATATTGCTAATTAGGAGCGAATGCGAATATTCAATGTTGTGTTCATTAAGGTATATGGAGGTTATCACAAATTCTTGTTTCAAATGAAAATCTAACTCGAAATTTGTAAATAAATTTCCATAATGTTCAATAATAATATGAAAATTTGTCAAAGAGGTTCAGTTGCGAACAGGGTGCGAATAATGATTAAAATACACTCTTTCTCACAAATGCTCACGGCGAGAATTCTAATGAGAGAGTGTCAGGAAGAATTTCAATCACCAAACAAAACGAACGATCGTTGTTGTATGCTCTCACTAGTTTGTTATGTGTGTGTGCGAACATTCTTTGGCGAATGCTGGTTTGGTAAAGAATTTATCGCCATAAATTCATTCCTATAATGATCACAAAACGAAAAAAATTGTATTTTGAATCATTCGCGAGCGAATTTTTGCCCACACTGCTTGAAAAGTTGGAATTAAATCGAGAAAAAGCTTAGTCACCAGCAAAAATATGATGATGGAGCATTTTTCTTACGGTCTTTTCATATATTCACCAACGTATGTAATCTCCAATACGAATTTGTCACTGAGCACTTAGTTTCTGCAGATCTTTATTCAAAGCCTGGGAGATATTTCACGATCTTTTCACGCTAATGGCCGATTAGTTAAAAACATCTCATCCGCGACATCTTGTGGTACACGGTATTATGTCTTTGTGCATATGTTTGTAACAGGCAAAAGGAAACGAGATAGATGGTTCCTTTTGAGAATATGCATAGAATCACTTTCTGAGTCGATTTACGCATGTCCGTCTGTGCGTCCATGTATTTTTATGATCCGATTCGGATTAAATTTGGCATAGGCTAATTATTTGGCCCCAGAACGAACCCTATTGAAATTGGGAAAAAATCGGTTCAGTTTTAGATATAGCTCCCATATATATTTTCCTCCGATTTAATGAAAATTCTGCACCAAAGTCCCTATATATCTTTCGATTTGCATGACGAACTGAATTAAGCCTAGAATGATATGTTTTCAATTTCGTGAAAATCGGTTCAGATTTAGATATAGCTCCCATATATATTTTCGTCCGATTTAATGTAAATGGTGCATCAATGCCCCTATATATCTTTCTATTTGCAAGAAATTTGGCACAGCGTAATGAATTAGGCCTAGAATGATGTGTGTTAAGCTTCCTGAAATTCGGTTCAGATTTAGGTATAGCTTCCATATATTTTCGTCCGATTTAATGTAAATGGTGTACCGACTTTACTACTTTCCTTACTGGTTTGTTTATTTAACCGTTCGAATAACTTTGACCAACAGACAAAAACAATTTCGGCGTCGTCCTTGACCTTAACTGGAACCTAAAGCAACCGTCAGTGCTACATTTCCGCTCTCTAGTGTGGTAATGGGCTAAAAAATAATATCGGATATATAATTGGTATCAATTTAAAGGTCAACCACTCCTCTTGCGGTATACTATCAACTTATCGGGTATATGTATTTCATGAGTAAATATATACACCATAGAATACAAATTTTGTAATTTTGCACATCGTTGTCCATTTGACAAGTTAAATATTGATCGATTATTATGACACTGATTATCATATGTAAAATTTCGTAATTTTCAGTTCATAATTTTGGACTCTAGAGCGTCCGGAAAAACATACAAAACTAAAGTTTTTGGTCCATGCAAAACGTCCTACATGCAAAACTTCGTGAAGATTGGTCCATAACTGTGGCCTGTATCACGAGAATATAGGTGGGTCTAACATATGCCAGCGTTACAAATTTTAGGGCTGCTCAAAGCTATAATAACCTTACATCACAGTTGTGTAGGGTATAAACACATAATTTTTTTATACAATCTCTTTATTAATATTTTCACTTAAACATAACAAACATGATTCGTAATGGAGTTTTTATAAAATATTTTTTTTTTTTTTATAAATTTCCATGAGACCACAGAACAATGATTTGTAAAATGTTCATTTTTTTCAATCCATTCTATACATTTGATAAATAAGCTTGAGGTTGTTTATATTTTTGCAATTCACAATTTTACCCCTATATCAAAAACCAATATGGCAATCAAAGTCCATTTGATGATGGTGATTTCAAATTAGTCATTGAATACATTTCATTTGTAATTCACGATTGATATGTGGTTATTTGAAAAAAAGTGGTTATTCAAAATTAACTTGACCTAATAAATACACATATAGGAGATTAAATCCTATTACTGCCAAATGCTATTATCTACAAATGCAATATGCCCCAATTGTGTTTAATTGCCAACAAATCATAATAGAATTCAAAGTGGCATTTTCTTTTTAAAGAAGAAGCAGATTACTTCGCATATAGTAGTCATTCATAATCTAATCTTGGTCCATAGCATTTCATGAAGCATAGAGATTTAATTAGCCACTTCAGTTTTTGTGTAAACATTTCGATATCATACAAAAAGTAGGTCGAAAATATATAGCATGTAATGGACATTGGAAATTATTAATTAAAAAAACGTAACCTACGGTTTTAAGTTTTCTAACCGGCAGCACAATCCATTGAAATGAACTCTTATGGCAATATTTTGAAAAAAAAGAAAAAAATAAATAAAATTAAAAAAAGAGACTCCATATGTAAGATAATAGGACAAAGTATGTTGTTTTTATTACGGACGTATTTCTGATAGTTACGGGTATAATACTTCGTTAAAATCAATACTAAGAGCAACATATAATAGACTTTAGTCATAATGTGTGAGGACTTCTGTATAGTTCTCTAAATTTTTTACATAATCTCAAACCAAGTGCCGAAGTACTTTTTCAACTCCGATTGAAACATCCTCAGAACGCTTGGTGAGAATGACGACAAAATCGCTTAGCATTAGCATTACAATGGTATACAGGGACGTACGTACTGAAATGATTTTTTTTCACAGTAAATTTATGTTTGCAACAGCGAATATTTTCATTTTGTACTACCGGGCCCTCCCCTACAAAATCATTCGCTTACTGGTAGATTGATGTATATATAACACCAATCTACCAGATAACACTGGTCGAACTAAAAAAATATATTATCGAAATATTATTGTTCGGCAATGGAATATTAATTATTTTCTCTATGTTTTTTATACCCTACACAACTATGTTGTCAGGGTATTATAGCTTTGTTCACCCAAAAGTTTGTAACGCCGCGAAATATTGGTCCTAGACCCACCTTTAAGTATACCGATCATGTCATATCTCGACTAGCTGAGTCGATCTAGACATGTGTGTCCGTCCGTCCATTATAATTTGTAAACACGATACAGGCCACAATTATGGACCAATCTTCACGAAATTTTGCATGTAGAATGGGTTCTGGCCAATGAAGACCTCTATTGTTATAAAAAAAGATCGGTTAATATTTAGGAGATGAAATGGACCTAAAACTTTATTATTGCAGGTTCCGGTTCCAGAGGCCGCAATTATGGCCCAAACACCTCGAATTTTTGTATGGAGAAGGGAATCGGGCCTAAGAATAAGCATGCTTGTTTTGATAAATATCGGTCAATATATAGCGGGTCAAATGGACTCCGACTTTTGTGTGTAAAATGGCTAAATTTGTATTCTATGGCGTATATATTTACTCCTGAAGGACCTAGAGCCGAGAAGTTGATAGTATGTTCAAGAGGAGTGGATGACCTTTAAATTGATCCAATTATATGGTCGTATGTCCTCAGATGTGAGAGTTACACTTTAATATTTACAGGTGCTTACGTATTCAGACATTATTTAGTAACCCATTACCACACTAGAGGGCGGAAATATAGCGCTGATCGGTTTGTAATTTTCCATGAGCATCCAGGTATGGTCAAGGACAACGTTTATAATTTTCGGTGATGATCAAATTATAATTTTGGGATGAAGTGGACCGTAAACTTTTTGTGTATTTTTTTTTTTTTTTTGAGTCGATCTATAGTCCACAATTGAAAGCCCAACATCACAACATAACCTACTATAAAGAGAATCTGGACAAGTACAGCCCTCGTCTACTGAATATTAGTAATATTTGTTGACCTTTAGTCGGGAGTCAAGAGGGTGCAAATAACGCAAAGTTAGATTTTCGTGGAAGTTGTGTAGGGTATCATATGGACGGCCCCGTCCGACTACACTGCTCCGCTCACTGTTTTTTCATGGGAAATAGTTGCATATTTCATCACATATATAACTCATGTGAATACAAATTCCGCAATTTATTATGTGTATGATTAATGGATAGAGCTGGACTGTTGAAATTCCACAATGAAAAACAAAAAACACCCAACATTATTATGAACAACAATTTACCAACATTTTTGTGGCCATCAAATAACCACCAATATATCCCAGGGAATAAAAAAAATACAATCGCCACATGCCATTCGCAGCCGTGGTAATTAATACTTCATGTCCGTTTCCCCTAGCACAGATGTTTGAATTTGGTTGGTATTAAGTGTGTGTGTGCGTGTTTGAATATTGTTTATGTTGGCATGAAGAAAAAAAGTGCAGATGTTTGCATGTGTATTGGGCATATAAACATAGAGGGTAGAATTTGTATCACATTAACTTATTTGGTGCTACTGTCATTTGAAGTGGCATTAGCACTACTAGAAAATAACCCATATCTCAGAAAATATAAATTATGTTATTTTATTCTTGCGACTAGTTCTATACTCACCTAGCTTCATGCTAAAATGAAAGTTTCTTCCAAAAGAGCAATTTATAGAATGATTAAGTTTAAATTTAAATTTTGAAGAACCCACATCTGCCGTTATCTGGGTTAAGATTAAATTTGGCACTGCTCTTTCATTTTTTAAACCTTTTGTATAAAAAATTACAAAGTTTGTATTCTATGGTATATATATATATATACATATATATATATACATATATATATATATACTCCTGAAGGACGTAGACCCAGAAGTTTATAGTATATCCAAGAAGAGGAACTTTAAATTGATGTGGGAGTTATACTTAACACTAGATTGCCGAAGGCGGTC